>NC_057795.1:17758710-17760449 GCF_018294505.1 Triticum aestivum
AAGGAGAGAGGAGAGGGATGGCAAGTTGGCTCTGCACCCCATGTATCCGACCTGCAATGGATAGTGCGGGATCCAATTACAGCTCATCCAAGAAACATAAACTCGCTAAAATTTCTATAAAGAATGATTCAGTACAGAAGCACATCAAGCACTGACTAAATAACCCACACATGGCCATGAAACAGAGCATATGGTACTACCTACCTAGAGCAGCACAAGAGACACAGAGGGAGCCAGAGGTAGGAGATGAGTGAACACTCACCAGAGAGGGAGGTTGTGGTCGACGCCGACGCACAAACAGAACCACCATCGTCGGGGTCGGGCGTGGACTCCTTCCTTCCGGGTAGTTGTCATCTTGGTCCTTGTGGATGGCGTCCATGGATTGGAACTGGGGAGACTTGAGAATCCCCTCCCTTGAGATGGCTTACTATTGCCTGTCGAGGTTCATCCATGGAGAAGAGAAGACTCCTGAGCACACACACACACAAGATAAGAGAAGGAGGCTGTAATCATACCACATCCTATCTATTTTCAAGTTATAATGCAAACAGAGGATGTATGAAACAAAATCTACAGGAGTAAAAAGGAGATACCTGATTAGCATGGCTTGTGAAGGATCTTGGGTCTCTATGATGGAGTCAATGTGTCATAAATCCAATAATCTGTCTTGGACGACACCTCCTTAACATTACCAAGAATACCTGCAAAGGGTGGATTTGATGAGCATAGAACATTGCCATAAGTAAATTCAATAGGAAATTCTAAACCTCGCAGGTTTGAAAGCCAAGCTCATTTGAAAACAAAGGTGGGAATGAGCGCTAATCTCGACCCTCCTGCATAAGCGTACATGAACCCCAACACAAGCTTGTCACTATAATCACCACTTCTGTGTTAAAAAACAAAAAAAATGCAAGGTACGAAAGGGAATGCTCTAGTTCTATAGAAGCGACAGGACCACGATGGATTCAACAACCTATCATGCCAACAAGAAAAAACAACAGAAGGCCCTCACTTCCCATCCTGCACACCAGCACATGGCCATACCGGCATAGCCCTAAAAGAAGATTGAAAAGTATGCGGAGAAGAGGGGTCAACCTGCAGATGACCCAAAGATCTATGAACGAAGATGCAACCGGCTCGGGTCGAGAGAGGCACCGATAGGAGCGGACGAAGCTGCAGGGCAAACAACAGAAAATCAGACACGAGCGGCAACCAGTGGCAAAACAGGGCATGCACAACACATACCTGCAAGAAAAGTGCAGATCATCTTCCCCTCGACCCATTCATGATGAGCTGCAGCAAGTTCTCATGAACTGTAGAGATTCACAAGCAGTAACACATGTACATGGGAAGCAAACTTAAAGAAGAAATTTGGCTTTAGCCATGATTATCAATAGTAGCTGAGATATATATTTAATTCACCAGGTTTTCAACTAACATGTGAACACATCATGTGTATGTGTGACCCTTAAAAAACTGCAGTTTCAAATAGCAAAAGAGATTTGAAGCTATCATTGTGGAAATGTACAAACCAAAGAGGGGCTAAATACAAATACAGAACGACAACATAGCACATTGTGCTTGAGACCAGAACTGCATTTGAATGGGCTCAGATTCGCCTTTGCTCGATCATGACCCTTCCCCTAGTGTCTCCATCACCAGATCAATATATGTTCTTACAAGAGTGAAACTGCCCTGGTTATCACTCATCAGAAATGACCATCCAAGGACAGAGCCAC
>NC_057795.1:17760660-17762313 GCF_018294505.1 Triticum aestivum
ACCCACAAGTGCCTCAATTGCTCGAAAGCATGCTTATATCAGCCATAATCGATCATCATAGCCCTGCGCAAGCTAAGAGCAACTCTAGCGGACTCGCCAAAATGGAAAGTCCATCCAGCACAGAACAGTTCAGCAACCACAAACTGATTAATCACAAAGCCATAAATCATCAAGAAAAAGATCCGACGGCCGAGAGTGCCTGAGCTCTGAGAGAGCTTAAGCATGGATCCACAACTACAGAGCATCAACCAGACAAGCACTACATCAACATAGCCACGACCATGTTCCATATAGTAGCCGAAGCAGAGGAATAGGAGGATGATGGAGCTCACCAAGGGAGGTTGTAGCCGAGGCAGTATTCAGTGGGCGTCGGGGTTGCGCCTAAACGCCATCCAACCGGCGAGGAACCACCTCCTACGCCACACATCCACGCCACTGCATCGGAGTTGCGCCTTGCACCGTCCCGCCGACGAGCATGAACTCCACGGGCACCGAAGCGGCCAAGGAAGCGAGGATGTGATGTATAGCACATCCAAGAGCACCACCAGGGGCGGAGATGACCGGGGCAAAGAGAATGATACTTTTGGCCTTTGCTAGAAATAAGATGAGAAACAAAAAGCCCTCATTGGCCAGCCTGCACACCAACAAGTAAAACAAGAAGAACACGGTGAGGCCAAAAAACACATCACCATACAACTGTACACCTAGCTTTTGAAAAGCATATCCCACCGCTAGAATAAGATTTTTATATGCCTACTTATGCAGTTAGAACGGTGTTTTCAATACCTATATGTATAATTAGATAATATAGGTAATGTAAAATCCTAGTTTTTTTGGCAAAAAAGATCAATTATTTCTAGTCCCCTAATTCTGGAACTACACCTTTGCAGTTCTTTCAATTTGTCTGCAATAGCCTTGCAAAGTACTGCATACAAGGCCAGATGACTAAAATATCAAAAGCCTGCTACACATTTCATTTGTCAAGGACAGTGCACAAGCAATAAAACAAGAAACTATCCGGCACAAGTGGGCTACCTAATGAGTACACTACTACACATTGTCATGTAGAACTGCCATTAATGTTGCTGCTGCACTAAACAACAATACAAAATCACCCACCATTGCAGTATGTGTTTAACAAATATAGCAAGCTGGAAGAGTGTCGAACCTCATACAATATTCAGTTGTAAAAAGACAGGGAAGATTAAGTGAAAATGATAGAAAAGGAATAGACCTGTACAATTTGATATTGATAGTGTGGATCCAATTCTGCAGGGTTGCACCTCTACCCCTTGGGATCCAGTTCTCGAGCGGATGAACACAGACATAGAGTAAATGGGAGGAGGCTCGTCCCCGCTCCTCTCCTCTGCTGCTACAAAAGAAGAGAGAGATTAGAAAGAGATAGAGAGGAGGAGGAGGAGGAGGAGGAGGAGGAGGAGGAGGAAGGAGGGGCAAGGGATGAACTGACCAGATGCAGAGAGGAGGCGCAGCCCCATGGCCACCGGTGACGAACACCCGAAACCCTAACCACGGGCAAGGTCGCGGGTGAGCGATGGTGGCCATGAGCGGCGAATCCGGCGGGAGGAGAGGACGCAGCGGAGCGAGGCGAGCTCGGCGCTGTACTGCGCGGTTGCGGAGATGTCGGGGCTCGCT
>NC_057795.1:17762843-17768434 GCF_018294505.1 Triticum aestivum
CTCTGCTGCGGCGGATCTGGCCGCCAACGGCGCCGTGCGAGGCGGTGGGTGGCGGCGGTGGCGATGTGGATGGGAGGAGAGGAGGCGCGCGGGAGGGGAGGGGAGGGGAGAGGAGGCGCGCGGGAGGGGAGAGGAGGCGGCGGCGAGGCGGGAGGAGCTGGGCGCGGGGGAGGCGCGGAGCAGAGGCGCGAGCGAGGGAGGAGGGAGGCGGCTGCGGGAGCGAGCGAGGGAGGAGGCGGCTAGGTCTCCGTCACAGGAGCGGCCGGCCCTTTTATACCCCCACCACGCGAAATGAACGAAATGCCCTGGTGGGGGCATGGTATTTACATTCTGTTGCCATTACTACTCATTCCAGTAGTGTTTCATCCAGATCCGACGGCCCAGATCCTCCCACCTCTCGATCCAATGGCCCAAAACTCATCAAGCAGCCAGATCCAACGGCCAGGAATGCCAAATCGCTGAGGAGCCGGGAGGAGAGCTTCTATTCTTATTTCTGGATACGCCCGAGGGGCGAGGCGGCATCCAATGCGTGAAAGGAAAGGAGTCCGATGGGGTTAACATCAGTGCTTTTGTGGTCTTTCCCGTTTTCTTTTCTTCCAGATCGAGTGTAGCGACCATCGCGCGGAGAGAGAGAGAGACATCTTGCCGCCTATCCCGCTCCCGCGTCGCTGCTGCCCCCGCTATCGCTTGCTTGTCGCCTCCGCCGCGTCGGCGACCAACTGACGAGGACACCGCCGTTGTGTCGTGCTCATCAAGGTGGGCTTGGTCCAGATATTGCTAAGTTTCTGTTTAGCAATGTTGAGTATAATGTGTACGTATATGTTTGTGTATAGGGCCCACTTTCTGTTTTCTCTGTATAGTTGAGGTTATGGCCCACCTCTATACTTATAGATACGTGCCTGGTGCACCGATCAATACATCACGATTGCACAACTCATATCTTGTCCTTCTACATGGTATCTATCGCAGCATGATCCTAACCCTAAGCCATCGCCGCCGCCACCGTCCTCCCGGTCACCGACGCCGCCGCTGGTTGCCGCCGCCCCTCCCCACCACCCCGCCTTCCGCCGCTGCTGCCTCTTCCCGAGGCCGCCGCCGCCGAACGCCGCTAGCTTCCGCCTCCGCCCTCTCAGCCGCACCACAGAACCCTGCCCTACCACCCGTGCAGCGCACCCCACCCCACCCCGCACCAACCCCAGCCCACGCCACACCACCCCCAACCCGCACCACGTCCCGCGCCCCGAACCCCAACCCTAGCCATGAGCTCCTCCTCCTCCATCGTCTCAAACCCGTTCACTGGTCCCGATGTCACCCTCGTCCGCGACCTCAACATCCATGAGCGTGTCCCGGTGAAGCTTGATCAAAACACCACGTCCTACTCCGCTTGGAAGCGGCATTTTTCGCTTGTGTTCCGTGAGTACCTCCTGCACGGCCACGTGGACGCACCGTGGACTCGGCGCTCATGATCAACGACGAGGAGTGGATGATCCTCGACGCCACCATCATCCGCTGGTTCTACCTCACCATCTCCAGCGACCTCTTCCACACCGTGGTGGATGACGACGACGACGCCTACGCGGTCTGGACCAAGCTCAATGGCCTCTTCACCGACAACAGGCTGCAGCGCAAGGTCCTTCTCCACGGCGAGTTTTATGGGTGCCAGCAGCTTGACTCGTCCATCGATGATTTTTGCATGCGCCTCAAGAAGCTTGCCGATGAGCTCCGTGATCTCAAGGAGGCGATCGGCGACGAGCTCCTCATCAGCACCCTCACCGCCGGACTCAACGAGGATTTTGGGAACGCCGCCTCCAACCTCACCCTCATCCCGGAGCCTGCCTTCGCTAAGGTGGTCACGTACCTCCCCGCCACCGCCGCGCCCGACGCCGGCCCAGCCGACGGCGCCCGCCTTCCCGCCCGGCTTCCCGCCCGCCCCGGCCGCTCCCTTCCCGCCGCCCCAGCCGGCGGCCAATGGGGGGGGGGTCGTCGCGGTGGCCGCAAGAAGGGGGCCGCAGGCGCTCAGGAAGGAGCACCCCGCCCGCCGCAGCAGGCCTATCAGCCGGCCCCGTGGTACGCCGGCCAGAACACCGGCGTTGTGCACTCCTACTCCATGCCGGTAACCCGTGCCCCTGCCCCGGGTATTCTCGGCACCCGGCCACCGTCGCACCAGACGTTCTACGCCGCACCGCAGCCCTATGCGGCGCCCTACGCAGCGCCCTATGGCCAGCAGCCGCAGCCAGGCGGGCTACCGCTGCTGCCCCTGACGGCCCCGCCGCAGCCTCTCCCGCCGGCGCCGTGGGACCCGACCCTTCTGGCAGCTCTTCACACCGCCCCTTCTCCATCCAGCTACATCGGCGGCGGCGACTGGTACATGGACACCGGAGCCACCGCCCACATGGCGGCTTATCCCCGTAACCTCCACACCTCCTATCCCATCCATACTTCCAACCGCATCACCGTCGGTGACGGCTTCTCTCTTCCTATCACCCACATAGGTCATGCATATTTTCTGTCTAACTCCACTCCAATATCCATGTCTATTGTCTTAGTTTCTCCTGAGCTTATTAAAAATCTTGTTTTTGTTCGTTCTCTTACACGTGAAAATCATGTTACCGTTGAATTTGACGAATGTGGTTTTTCTGTTAAGGACGCTCGCACGCGGATGGTGCTCCACCAATGTGACAGCACCGACGAGCTCTACCGGTTCACTCCACCAACTCTACCACTTCCGTCGCCCCTGTCGCTCTCGCCACCGGAGTGGATCTTTGGCACGCTCGCTTGGGTCATCCTAATCTTGCCACCCTTCGCCATATACTTCAAAGTCTTTCTTTCACGTGTAATAAGAACGAGGATCACTCGTGTCATGCATGTCGCCTCGGCAAACATGCTCGTCTCCCATTTAGGGCTTCTTCTCATGTTGCATCGTACCCGTTTGAGTTAATTCATAGTGATGTTTGGACCTCTCCTGTTGCCAGTAATACGGGCTTTCTTTATTATCTTGTCATACTTGATGATTTCTCGCATTATATGTGGACCTTCCCGTTGCGCCGCAAGTCAGATGCTATATCCACTCTCGCCGCCTTCTACTCCTATGTTCTCACGCAGTTTGGTCGTCCCATTCTCGCGTTGCAGACAGATATCGGGAAGGAGTTCGACAGCCCAGATGTTCGTACTCTTCTCACCACACACGACATGGCTTTTCGTCTCACTTGCCCATACACCTCGCAGCAGAACGGTCGCGTTGAGCGTATCCTTCGCACTTTTAATGACTGTGTTCGGACTCTCCTCTTTCATGCCAATGTGCCTCCGCGCTTTTGGCCTGACGCTCTCGCCATCGCTTCACTCCTCATTAACATCCGTCCATGTCGCACTCGCGGGAACTTTGCACCTCATCACCTTCTCTTCGGTGCACCACCCTCTTATGATGAGCTTCACATCTTCGGCTGCCTTTGCTACCCTAGCATCGCCGCTACTGCGCCTCATAAGCTTGCACCCCGCTCCGTCGCCTGCATCTTTCTCGGCTACCCACCTAACACTAAGGGCTATCGCTGCTATGATCCCGTCACCCATCGTGTTTTCACCTCCCGACACGTTTACTTTAATGAGATGGTGTTTCTGTTTCAGCAGCAGGTACCCCTTGTCGCCTCGTCACTGCCGGCCACCGGCAGCCCTTCGGCGGCTCCATCAGGTTGACGGCCCTGCCCGACCCTTGGACCGCCTCTGGGCTTTGGCTGTCCTCGCACCGTGGGACGAGCTGCATCTCGCGCCCCCCTGCCGGCGCCTGCCCCCTTGGCCTCCTCGGCCAACCACGACGCCGCGGCTGGCGCCCCTCCTTCACCCGCCGCCCCCGACTCGGGCCCGCGGGCTCAGGCGCTGCAGGCTCGGCCGCCCCTTCGGCCGCCTCGGCTGCCGCCTTGCCGGCCGCATCGCCGGCCCAGTCGCCAGCCGCCTCGCCGGTGCCTTCGCCGCCACCTCGCCGGCCACTCCGGTGTTGCTGACTGGCCCTATTACACGGGCTAGAGCCGGTGTTCACCGTCTGAGCCTCCGGTACTCGAGCGATGAGTACCTCCTCGCCGTCTCCACCGCGGAGCCGTCTCCTCTTCCTGCGTCCGCTCGCGCAGCCCTCCGTAATCCTCCCTGGCTTGCGGCGATGCAGGAAGAGTTCGACGCTCTTCGGCGGAACCGTACCTGGACACTGGTTCCCTGGCCTCCTCGCGCCAACGTCATCACCGGCAAGTGGGTTTTTCGCCACAAGACCCGCTCGGATGGTACACTTGACCACTACAAGGCTCGCTGGGTGGTTCGTGGCTTCCACAACACGCTAGAGTTGACTTCACTGAGACGTTTGCCCCGATTGTCAAACCGGGCACGATCCGCACCGTCCTCCAGCTTACGGTGTCTCGAGGCTGGCCAGTTCATCAGATGGATGTCTCCAACGCCTTCCTCCACGGCCATCTTGAGGAGCAGGTGTATTGTGAGCAGCCCACCGGTTTTGTCGACGCATCTCTTCCTGGCCATGTGTGTCTGCTGTCCCGGTCTCTCTACGGGCTCAAGCAAGCACCCGATGCCTGGTACCAGCGGATCGCCGGGTTTCTTCAGACACTGGCTTTCAGCGTCACTCGCTCGGATGCCTCATTGTTTGTCTATCGCCACGGTGACACGACTGCATATTTGCTCCTCTACGTCGACGACATCATCCTGACGGCCTCCTCCGCAGCTCTTCTTCAGCAGATTACTCTTCGGCTGCGTCACGAGTTTGCCATCAAGGACTTGGGTGCTCTACATTATTTCCTTGGCATTGAGGTCGTTCGGCACCCGGACGGTTTCTTTCTTCATCAGCAGAAGTATGTGCATGAGCTTCTTGAGCGTGCTGGCATGCTCAACTGTCACCCCGTTGCTACTCCTGTTGACACGAAGGCCAAGGTTTCTGCTCTTGAGGGCTCGCCAGCGTCGGATGCTCCTTTCTACCGGTATATCGTTGGTGCTCTTTAGTATCTGACTCTCACCAGACCGGATCTTCAGTATGTTGTTCAGCAGGTGTGTCTCCACATGCACGCCCCTCGTGACTCCCATTGGACTCTCGTGAAGCGGATCCTCCGTTACATTCGCGGCACGATGATCCTCGAACTCATCCGCACGGCGTCCACTTCTCTGGAGATGATGGCCTACGCCCACGCGGACTGGGCTGGCTGCCAAGACACTCGTCGGTCCACCTCTGGCTACTCCGTCTACCTCGCTCCTTCACTGTTCTCGTGGTCGTCCAAGCGACAACCCACGGTTTCGCGCTCCAGCGCGGAGGCTGAGTACCGAGCTGTGGCTAACGCTGTTGCTGAGTGCACCTGGCTACGACAGTTACTTCAGGAGCTGCATCACGACGTCTTCCTGGCTACGGTTGTCTACTGCGACAACGTTTCTGCGGTGTACCTCTCCGCCAACCCCATTCATCATCGCCGGACTAAACACATTGAGCTGGACGTTCACTTTGTGCGCGAGCAGGTGGCCCTTGGACGTATTCGGGTTCTCCACGTGCCGACTCCACAACAGTTCGCCAATGTGATGACGAAGGGACTGCCGACTTCCACCTTCGAGGAGTT
>NC_057795.1:17769861-17770495 GCF_018294505.1 Triticum aestivum
AAAAACAACAAAAACTAAATAATGCAGAAAACAGAACAAAAAACTGAAAAAAATAAAAATAGCAACAATAAGTATTTTGTTGTAAGTAGAAAAAAAATAAAATAAATAAAGCAACAAAGAAAACAAAAAAAGAGTTTTCAGATTTGAAAACTAATGGCACTAACAGAAAGTTTATAATTTTTCTAAAACTAAAAGCAAAAAGAATTAAAAATAAAGCAAAAAACCAAAAGAAAAATAAACCAAAACCAAAATAAACTAAATAAAGCAACAAATAAAACAAAAAGACAAAAAAAATGCCACCTACTGGGCGCCCACGGCCTGAATACGACTAGAAACCCTATGGGCCAGGATTCAGGCCCGTGGAAGGCCCAGTAGGCCCACAGGCACAAATGGCAGAGTTAGGCCCGAAGCCTGCTTTAGAGAGGAGCTCGAGAGGGGAGCCGCACCGCACCTTATAAACTGGTGCGGCTCCCTCTCAACTAGCGAGGTGGGACTAAACATTTGGCGCGGGGCAGCACAAGGCCTTTGGTCCCGGTTGGTGGAACCACCGGGACTAAAGGGGGCCTTTGGTCCCGGTTGGTGGCACCAACCGGGACTAATGCCCCCCTTTAGTCCCGGTTGGTGCCACCAACGG
>NC_057795.1:17771413-17773897 GCF_018294505.1 Triticum aestivum
GGGTCGAGGGTTCCTATAGTGTCAAAGTATTGAAGAAATCCAATAGCTTGTGGGCGTCGATGCCCACGTCGATGCCCACGTCACTTGTGGGACATAGATGTACTGTTCAACGCCGACCCCCTCCCGATAGCTTCAACACGCGGGGGGGGGGGGGGGCGATATTACCCCCTCCTAGCTTTAAGCGTTCTCGAGGCCACCCCCTAACCCTTGAAGCGTTGTCGAGGCCACCCCAAACCCTAGACGAATCCTTATTGTGATTAGCTAGCTAGTTCTACATTTGCCACTAATATATCCATATCTGTCATGTTTGAATAATAATTGCCATGTTGTAAATATTTGTAGAAACTATGGACACCCCCCGAGACGAAGCACAAGAAGCGTTGTTGAGGGACATAATCGCAGAAGGAAGTGATGCCCTCTCGATGTTTCTCAACAACAACGATGGTCTGTAAGGAGAGGGTGAAGAAGCAGCTGGCCCTCTCCTCATTGATTTACATGGCTCCGATGACCCAATGCCGTGCAAGGAGAGGGTGAAGAAGTAGACCGTGAGGACGGCTCCGGTGATCACCAAACCGAGTCCGGCCAGGTATATATATTAGTTAAGCCTGTGCTGACTAGCTAATTGATGCATTCATTGTTTTGGTATGTACACATATTAATTAACTCGCGTCTTTGTTCTTTTTTCTAGCCCTCCGGATCGAGCACAACTTCGGTAAAGTGACGAGGCCCGAAGAAAAAGTTGAGCTCGGATGAAAAGTTTGAGATCATAAAAATCGCGCGCGACGGCCAACCGATTGAACCCTACCGGACAAAGAAGGCATTTGTTGCTCAGTGTGGGGTTCTGGTTAGGGACAAGATCCCGATCAGCATCCAGCAATGGTATAAGCCTAAGAACAAAGACCCTGAGGTGTCTTATGTCAATGAGATGCAGAAAGAGAATCTTTGGACTGAGCTGAAGTCAAATTTCACCCTACCGCCGGAGGATGATCCGGAGAAGCCAGTTATATAGCCATTAATCAAGTCTTTTGCTCTGAAGAAGATGGCAGACCTATTCAGGAATTTGAAGAAAGACCTCAATAGGTATGTCGAAAAAATGAGACACCAGAATTCATTGGCAAATATGAGAAGATCAGAGATGACTGGCCCGCATTTGTGGCCCACAAGACATCGGAAAAGAGTAAAAAAATGTCAGCGACAAACAAGAGAAATGCTGAGAAGAAGAAGCTTCACCATCGCACGGGGTCAGGTGGCTACCTCGTAGCCCAGCCTAAGTGGGCCAAGGCTGAGAATGATCTGCTTGATAAAGGGATCGAACCAGAGACAATGAACTGGCCAGAACGTTGCCGGACTTGGTTCTTTGGGGTCGGCGGATCCTTGGACCCTATAACAGGGAAGTGCATTTGGACGGAGGAACAATTGGACATACCAGTCAAGAAGCTTCAGCAATATATCGAAGCAGCGCAGCAAGGGACGTTCGTTCTAGACAGGGAGAAGGACGAGCTCACAATGGCCCTCGGCAATCCTGAGCACCCTAGACGGACACGAGGCACGCCAGGCTCCGTTTCGTGGAAGGCTGGATTTCCGCATGCAGGGGGTTACAAAACCCACGAGAGGAGGAAGAAACTGGAGCAGAGCCAACTGCAGTCGCTGCACGAAAGGGTAAAGGGGCTAGAGGAACGAGAAGCAGATCGCAGCAAACGACCTGCCGAAGCTTCCCCCGAAGCTACCCCGCCATCTCAGCGGAAAAGCAGCATGGCTTCCACCGAGCTGCTTCAGCCAGAGCATGTCTTGACGGCTCCTGCCAGCTATACTGTGGATGCTATCACGAATGCTGAAAATTGCCACCTTATGGCGCAATGGAGCAATTTGAAGGTCAAGGCGGCTGTTGGCTCTGTTTATCCTACTAAACCCGACTCAACTTTTCACTGCCGGCCGATTCCAGAAGGATATGCTAAGGTGATGGTCGATGAAATAACGGAGGGATTTGAGGACCTCCGGCTTGACCACCCTACCGGTGAAGGGGAGTATCGGCTGGGTTCTGCTCTGAAGACTCCATGCCTATGGCGGAAGGATCTCATCAACCTTCCGAACTGGATGCCTCCGCCTCCTCCTCCTCCTCCGGCGAGTCAGGGCACTCCGCCTCCTCCACCGGCGAGTGACGATCAGGGCACTCGGCCCGCTCCTTCTCCGGCGCGTGGCAGCACTCCGCCTCCTTCTCCGCCTGCGCCGGCGCGCCCGAGCAGCCAGCCTCCTCCTTCTCCGCCTCGTCAGCAATGGCGGAAGAGACCCGCCGCCGCTCCGGCTTCTACGGCGCGTCGCAGTCCTTCCGCCACACGACCTGTGAGCGGGGCTACTCCGACAAACAATATGAAGTGCATAAATAACAATATTCATAATTTTATTTTATTACCATCATTTGTGTTGAGTTTCATTCATTCATATATATATATATATATATATATATATATATATATATATATATAT